>NW_026861088.1:0-18862 GCF_026571515.1 Ruditapes philippinarum
TTTAAAATAAAATACATGTTTACAAACATATTATACAAATGATGTGTATATATCAAAAATGCAAATGGGTTGGGAAACATGTTCTTACAACATTAGATTCAAGCCCTTCCCAGAAATTAATTTTACTGAAAAAATACTATTAAAGCAACAATGATTACTTTTAACATGTATATAAACTTTAAAATATATATTTTATTTTAGCAGTTCTTTTATTCATTAAAAGTTAATGTACAATTTTTATTTTGATGTGCAATCTATTCACAGGTTGACATCCTAATCTCACTTTATTTTTTAAAATAGTCGAACTGTAGTTTGGTTTTTGGAGAATGATGGTTAGTGAATGTTTGTTATTTAAGTAAGTTAGATTAGAGCAAATAAACCAATATAAATGACAAATTTTAGAGTAAAAACAAGATGAAAAGTCAAATATTAGTTAATTTAAATGGCTAAAGCCTTTAACTTTAAAAAGTACGTTCATCTGTTTATAGTGCCGCCATAATGGTCATTGTATCATGGTGCAAATGTTCAATATTGTTCATATTGTTTACTGCAGAAGACACTGGGTGAGAAGTTATAACCACGTGATTTCGTACTTCAGTAAACGTGTATCAGTGATGGATGAATCTAGATACGGAAAATATAATTACTCGTACGCGAAATATTACGAGCTTTTACCATTGCCGACCAAGTGTTCGTATGGTATGCAATATTTTTAGATCAGTTCAAGACATTGTTTCATCCCGTACAGATAGCGCTTTTTCTGATTTTTTTTTTGATTTTTGCTTTTACTTCCTCTTTCAGACGTTTCATACATCTTTTAATTGCAACAATATTTTTGTAGGCAAAACAAAACAGCATGAGTTGTACAACCTCAACACAGGCATATAATCGAATTTATTTAGAACTCTTAAATAATGCGTTAAAATGTACATATACGCTTGTAATGTCATAAAGCATAACGGGCTAGACTTATTTCAGCGTTAATCTATAAGAAAACACTTTGTCTGTTTTGTTAAATTTTTATTTACATTCTAATACATTTATTACAGATTTTGAAGCTAAGGAAGATGTTTTTGTCTGTGAGACAGATCTCAAAGTGATTCCTAATTACCTTAAATGTGTGTACGACACTGACTCAGATGGAGTTATACTCGGGTGTAGATCCGCAAGCCATCTAAAGAACTGTGGTATGCTAATATTCATATTATTTTATTGTGATATGTCAATATTTGTATCATTTTACTTTGATATGCCAATATTTATATCATTTTACTGTGGTCTACCAATATTTATATCATTATACTGTGATATGCCAATATTTATATCATTTTATTGTGGTATACCAATATTTATATCATTTTACTGTGATATGCCAATATTTATATCATTTTTTGTGGTCTACCAATATTTATATCATTTTACTGTAATATGCCAATATTTATATCATTTACTGTGGTCTACCAATATTTATATCATTTTACTGTGATATGCCAATATTTATATCATTTTAGTGTGGTCTACCAATATTTATATCATTTTACTGTAATATGCCAATATTTATACCATTTTACTGTGGTCTACCAATATGTATATCATTGTACTGTGATATGCTAATATTTATATTATTTTAGTGTGGTCTACCAATATTTATATCATTTTACGGTAATATACCACTATTTATATCATTTTACTGTGATATTCCAATATTTATATCATTTTATTGTGGTATACTAATATCTATATCATTTTAGTGTGGTCTACCAATATTTATATCATTTACTGTAATATGCCAATATTTATACCATTTTACTGTGGTCTACCAATATGTATATCATTTTACTGTGATATGCCATTATTTATAATATTTTTATGTGGTCAACCAATATCTATATCATTTTACTGTGTTATGTTAAAATTCGTTACAATTAATCTGCGATATTTCAACATTCATATTATGTTGTATTGTGGCAGGACAGCATTTAACATTTTTAAATGTAGTTTGTAAACATTTGTATTGTTTTGCTTTTATCAATGTAAATACAATGTATGCTGTTCAAAGAAATATCTTTATTCTGATACACAAATTGAGAATATGAGTTGGACTGTTTAAAATTCAAATTACACATAAATCAGCGTTAAGGAGAATACTTGTTATATTGTTATGAATAGTACATGTTTATACAACAGAAATGTTATGCGTGTGAGAAAAAGTAGTATCTTTATATACATTAAATAAGATCATGACGATATAATATCGTAATATCTGTTTTGCCGGCTCGCCACGGCGAGCCGGAATTACGTTAGGATTTTACTGAAAAACAACCTAAAACTCCGAATCCATCCAAAAATTTAATCGAAGCTTGGCTTCCAGCTTTCTACAAAATTTATCTATCAGGGCTAGGATCCAAAATTATTTAGCCAATCAAATTTAATCTTACATAGCGTCAAAAAACCTTCAATTTTCACGCCATTTTTAAAAAGCAGCAAGTATTATTTTGAGCGCAAAGATAAAATGATGATTAAAATGTTTGTTTTCATAAATTCTTTTCAAAAAATCATATTTACACTGATATTTGTTTTAGCGATCTCACCTGTTCCTCTGTAGTAAGTTTTCGTTTGGTTAATTAACATAAGTGTTCATCTGGTTCTGTGCATTTTTTTTCTTTTTTCCTTTTTTCCGGTCATTTTATCCTTTATCGGTATTTAGTGTATATATTTACTGGCCGGGGTCCGGGAGGCCCGGACTGGCCGGGATCCGGGAGGCCCGGACTGGCCGGGATCCGGGATCGTATAAGATATAGAGGAAAAACTAATAAACTATATTTGTGTTGATTATTGTCGTAATGAAAGGACATTAAACGTTAATTTTTTTATTGTATGTAATAAACGTTAAATTAATCAAACTTAGGATATAAATATATTAGACGCTGGGCTAGCATAACCCCCCCCTTACCCCCCCCCCCCTGGGTATTTTTGTACACCTATATAGTATTGAAGCTTAGGGCGTGTGCTATCGATTGGCACTTGTTGTTTAGCTGAAACGTTTACCATGAATCCAATAGAATCATATTTTTTCTATATAAGTTTTATAAGATTTCTTCAGATATCTTCTCTATGACAGAGTAAATTTGTGATCTAAACATTATTTTGAGTTGTAAATATATGTTTTATGTTTTATACAAAAAGTTTTAAGTTTTAACATAAAAATAATTTAATTAATGGTGTCCGCCATTTTAAAATGGCCGCCAATTATTGAACAGATAAACAATTCATAACAATATTTAATGTGTTTAAACCCATTTATACATAGTTTGATGTAATTATTAATTATATATGATATGCTTAGTGAAACTAACTCTATTCTAGGTAGAATTTTAAATGTTGTGCTCTTGAATATTATTTCAATTTTAGAGAGATATGAACCATAAATAGTTGGAGTCGATTTGAGCTGCCTTTAAAGTTCGATAATTGAATTTCATGCGAATATTGACTTTTTGTCCTCTCTGGAAACTTAATATAAAATTGGTAGCTGAATTCTCCGTTCCGTTCTGTTTCTGTATATCCATATGACTATAATGAATTGTAGAGCTTACCCGCACCACAATGACTATTTGACAGAGGCTGCGCGTTGAGTTTCACCAAGGGAAACTATACTTACTCTTATTTTATTTTAAATGACATAGCCTTTTGTTGGTAGTTTTTTATTATCATTAGAATAATATTTGAGATTACTGTATTACATTTCATTATCATTGTTACTCCCCTTTAAAAAACATTATAAAGTTACTTCCCCTATTTTCATTGCGCCATTAGAAAAAAAGCAGATAACAGTATGCTTTAGTAATAGTATGTTTTTCCCTTAAAATCAATTGTTTTAGAGTGATTTTGTTGAATAAATCTTTATTGAAATACAACACAGCATATGACAGCATAAGACACTGATGAATCATTTCGGACATTGTCAATCATACTCCTCTCAGATTTTGCAGTTGGAAACTGTGTAACAGTACTCTTGATCAGGACATTGTTCTCCCTGATGCAATATCTGTAAAAGCAATTTCATAACACATTTGTGCTGGGACCATTTCCATCTAATCCATCTAAATAACAACCCATACTGCACACAGAATTGATTTTTCAAGAAAGAGAACAGCCGTAAGATGATGATGATGACACTAAAAGAGAACAAACATCCACTAATATATCAAATATACAGGCGACTAAGGCATGCACTGTTAAATACAATCCTGAAGAATTGGCTGAATGCTTAATTACTGGGAAATAAGAACCATTTATCAATACTTATAAGTTTCGACAAAGGAAATGTTTCGGGTTTTGCTGTTTCATCTGACTTTCTCTGGTTCATGTGTACATGACAAGCAGATTGTTCCAAGTTGGACTGGCTGGATATCTCTAACATCTGAGTTGCATGATCAAACATCCTCTACAGAAGAGTACATGTCTACCAATGTACTTTAATTGCCCAACGTACAAAAAATGCAACTTTTAAGAAAATTCTAGAAATTTCAAGTGTTTCAAGAGCTGTAAACCAACAATACACATTTGTGACATTTGATTTAGCTGCTGCTAAAAGGCATATTCTACAGTATGGTAAATCCGACTAAGTAAGTACAGTGATACTATCATACATTTAGGGGCTTTTCGTTTGCTAGATTCATACCTAGGGGCGATTGGCAAACGGCTTTGTGGAAGTGGTTTCTCAGAAATCCTGATAGAGAAGAGTGAATGTGTGAACATGTTTACAGTAGATTAGCTCTCGAAAGATTGCTTTTTGAAAATTTTGTAGCACTAGTTATCCAAATCCACAACTCTAGTACATTGGAAGATATCAACCAAGCGTTAAATGTGCTGGCTGAGAATCAAAGACGTGAACACCTTGAAGATGTGTTAGCTAATGATTCTGTCAATGTACTTTACAAGAGGTATCAAGAGTTCAAGGAAGACGTCGGAAAAGGTCACTTAGGGAAGACAGCATAGATTTGAAGGGATTTATTGTTAAGATTTGGCTGCTTCTTCGTTTTATGAGAGCAACGAAGGAAAATGATCTTGACCTATACATATCAACATTATAAAATATGCTACAATTATTCTTTGCATATGATCATAAAACTATGCAAAATATATATTTGTATATGTTCTTATGGTGATAAATTGTTTCAACACACTGGATCAAGAAAGCTTCTTCAAAATAACGGTTTCTGTAATGCTGTTAATATAAGTATTGAGCAAATAATAAACAGATGTGCAAAGTCTCGTTGAGGCATAATAGGATTCAGCAGAAACTTTGCTGCCTACTACAGATGGAGTCAAACACAACACTCGAAAGCCAGCTATGTTGAGGCTACATTACGCATGGCGGGCATATCGGTGGATTCTTCCAAACACATTGATACACAACCAGCAAATATAGCTGCATTTGAAAAAAATGTCACGAAACTCAAAGAATCAATAACTAACTTTATGAATCCATTTGCAACAGATAATTGGAATGTGTTTATTTATTTAAGTTTAGGGTCTCCTGCACCAGAGTTTAGAGGAGATCGAAAAGAGTCTGTTTCATGCCTATACCGAAATGGACTTGAAGCACACAAAAAGCTCGCCCAAGAACGTCTGGTTGATAAAACTGTAAGTTTTTATGCTCCGCTGAAGAAGCAAAACTGAAAAACCTTTGCCGATACAAAGAAAGTTAAGAAAGAGACATAAACTCAGAACAATCTTGTTGAAGTTAAGGCCGCTGGCAATGTCTTCGGTCAGCTTATCATGTTATCAGCAGAAAATGACATTATCGTTGAAAAGACCCTTACGTACCCCCTTGGACCAGTGCCTTGGTCTCTAGCTACAGCAGATAACTTACCAACAAAGACTGCCAAGGCAAAACTAATGCATGATCTCGAAGGCGATTATACAATGAACAGAAACCAGGTAACAAAAACATAAGATTGGTATTAGAGGAATTGTCTAAAGATAAATATGCAGGGAAATTGGACGGAAGGAGAATCTTGTGCTTGTGAAGAGACATGTGTATGCCTCCAAAGTAAAGATGGAAAAGTAGAAATAATACGGATTCCAGATCTACATATTTCTCAGGAGGAAGCCGATACCAGAATTATGCTACATATGTTACATGCGGCTGAAAATGATGACAAAGCAATAATTGTATAATATCCTGATACTAATGTTATGATATTACTTCTAACGTAAGCACAGTCTATCATCAAATTAATACTATTTGACATTGGTGTGGGTAATAATAAAAATAGAAGACTATTGAAAGTAAATAAAATCATTGATAGACAAGGAGAAGATCTTTGCAATGCATTGATTGGGCTACATAGTTTCACCGGATGTGATACCACGAACCCTTTTTCATGAGGGGGTAAATTAAAGCCGTAAACTTTTTATATATATATATATCCTGAATATATACTTATAACCAGTCTTCAAGAGAATGGACAAGAGTGTTGATATTCAAGAAGAAGATTTCAAAATTCTAGAACAGTTTGTTTGTATTTTATAAAGGAAAGACAAATAAAGTGACATAAATAAGTTGCGCGTGCACATTTTCAGACAAAATTTTAGACCAAATGCAGACATACTTACAATTACCTATGTTATTGACTTGCGTTCAATACCACCATATCTTTCCACATTAAAGACGCATATTTTTAGATCAAATTACCAAATATTTGTGTGGTGAGATGCCTTTTGTCAATACCAACTATTCCAAGTCCTGATAGATATGGTCGGAATACTGGTACAACCGGAGGTCTCACATATACATTGTACCTGAACAGAGGAAAATATACTACCATCAGGATTAATTGAACTCATAGCTAATAAAAATGCTAGTGAAGTGTTAGAAGATGATTAAAATGAAGGTGATCTAGAGGAAATTGAGATGGAAATTTATAGTGATGTAATTTTCGAAGAAGATTTCAAGTAATAATTGATATGTGACTAAAAAGATGTATTGCAAAACATTGGAAGGGGGGGGGTAAATTATATTCTTTAATAGCATTATCATTAAACCAAATTGAACAACAAAAAGTCTATTTAACTTCTATAATATTTATACAAACAACTTTTTATGATTAAGTGATGTTTTGCTTTTTTTAAAAACAAAACCACACAGTTATGTTAAAATGTTAATAAAATAAGAGGAAAATGGCGGCCATTTTGAATTTGGCGGCCATTTTGAAAAGTAATAACATCAATTTATTATGAAGTAAATCATTTTAGAGACCTTGTCTATGATCTAAAACAAAAACCGACTATATAACGACTCATTTGGTTAAAAAATTAATGGTTATTTCAATTAGGCTGTTTATTAAAAAATTGTGACAGGGGCAGATAAATCACATTGGCTTGTGTCTTAATGGTAAATGTTTCAGTCAGACAACAAGTTGCAAATGTCTTCCTATATGTTTAACTTTAAAACTACATGGGTCCCATAAAATACCCAGAGGGGGTAACCTTTTCCATTTCCAGCTCATACTCTTTATTTAGAGGTATTTATTAACAAACTTAAAATGCGGAAATCCCAATACTTATACAAATGTAATTATATGCCTAATTAATTGGAAAAATCAAAGACTACATTCTTGAATTGGTCAAATCCAGGGATCCCTTTATGTTTTAATGTGATCCCAAGCTTTTCTGAAAACTATATTCTTGAACTGACCAATTCCTGGGATCTCTTTATATTTTAATACGATCCCGGCTTTTCTAAAAACTATATTCTTGAACTGGTCAATTCCCAGGATCCCTATATGTTTTAATAGGATCCCAGCTTATCTGAAAAACATCTTAGACTGGTCAAAATCCGGGATCCCTATATTTTTGATAGGATCCCGGCTTTTCTGACAACTTGTGTTTACTTTAGGACTTGTGTCTGTCACTCATTCCAATACTAAATAACATATTACAACTTAAATTCGTATAAAGAGACATCTTTATGAATTCTACCTATCTAAGATTTATTTGGTCAAGGTCAACAGGCCATACAGTAAATGTGCATAGACATAGGGACTTCATTCTATCTGTTTACATGCATCTTCATATATACTCATATTCCTCTGAACTGGCTTCCATAACTTTATTTCACTTTTATTTTGATGTTCGCTGAAGTCTCTTCAGCTAACAGAACTATCATTTTTACATTTAAACGCACCCCTGGAAAAAAATTACGAAGCGTGTCGCTACTAGCTTTTTTAAAAGCTAACCTTGTTATAATACTACACTAAAAATGTTAGAAAGATTTATTACGTTTTATTTTTGAAGAAATGTTTGAATGTCCTAACGGCACCATTAAATGTCCTGGAAGTTATTGTATACCACGCCGGTTTCTATGCGATGGGCAATTTCAATGTCCTGGAAAACAGGATGAAGAAGATTGTGGTAAGCTATTTATGGTGTATTTTGAAATATATAATAATTATCTCATATAAGACGGCTGATATTGCTTGACTATTAACGTTTTCCGTTTTGGTAAAAATCCATATATGAGCAGCGCCATGACAAAACCAACATAATGGGTTTGCGACCAGCATGGATCCAGACCATGCTGCGCATCTGCGCAGTCCTTTCAGGATCCATGCTGTTCGCTATGACTTTCTCTACTTGTAATATGGTTTGTAAGCGAACAGCATGGATCCTGATCAGACTGCGCGGATGTGCAGGCTGGTCTGGGTCCATGCTGGTCGCAAACCCATTATGTTGGTTTTGTCATGGCGCAGCTCATATGTATTATCTGAGGATCTTTGTATGTATGTTCGAGGGGTTATCCAAAAAACTCTTTGACTTTCTTTGTTGCGTTAAATGAGTTTAAGACATTAATTTGAAATTCGTACACTGCTTAGAAGAATCATTAGCAAATAAACACAGTAAAATTCATGTAAGCAGCTTTTTATATTACAACAATATTTAATTTTACATAAACACATGTCGGCGACAGCGGCGCATTCCAAAAAGTTACTGACCTCAACGTCATAATAACGTACAACTTATTCTTCAACGTTACGCAATCAATGACCATTACTGCATCTCATAGAAATGTCCATCACTAAATCTGCCACATAAACACTAATAATCTTGAAAAAAAAATCTATTTACCAGCTGAATATTTTTCAAATGTTTTTGTTGGTGCCATTCCCAAATTACAACAAAACTTTCTGATCGCGTGATTTTTTTAATTTCTGTGTGCCCGTCATTTTCCCGTGCGTCTGGCGTATCTAGCGATATCAACAAAAATTAATAGGAATGGCGTCCACAATTTAAAGAAATACTTAAATAACATCATGAAAGAAACATGCAATGTTTAGCGGATTTTCTAGATAATTTTTAGTTTTTAGGAAAAAATATACGATGATTGACTGCACTTTTCTACAGTGCGCCAGGTGTCATGTATGTGCTATCAAATCATTATTTATTGACGCAGTTAACTGAACTGTCCCTTTCATAATGTAATGATAATATTCTACAAGGGATCCTGATAAAATTTCATAACAATGCATAATCACGTTCAAGAGATATTGAGAAAGTCTACGAATTTTTTGATAAACCCTTGTATGTATCCGCCCGTTCAAGCACTGTGAGAACTGACCTTTGGGGATTTTTGCAAGAGTGTGAAAATTTTAAACAATTTGACAAATTTGTGCTTTGCGACCTATGCAATTGTCCAGATTTATTCCCGCATTGTATAGAATAATGTTAAATATTGAATAAGCATTTTGATCTTCTAAGAATAATTGTATTTATTCTTTATTTCATTTCTTATCATGGCATAATTGCATACCCTCGAAAACTAACACGCTAGCTAACGAATACAGATTTTATACACATTTATGAAACGAGCCGGTAAAATTTCATTACACTGTCAACTTGAAAATGTGCCGACCTTAAAAATTAGCCATTATCGAAAATAAGCCCATCACCAAAATGTAAAACATATCGCGGTTTATTATCAGATTTTAGGGTATGATTTGAAAAAAAGTTTTAAAATGAAATGGGTGTGTTTTAGGTTGTTTGAAGGAGGAAAATGAGGTTATCATTCTTCTAAGTGAAAACTTTCTCACTGATAACACTGAAGTTATTCATGGATTTGCTAGACAACTTAGTAACGGTGTCAACATTGTCAGGTTGCTAAGCTACACATCGTCTATCCCATTAATTGGCTTTGGTATAGAAACAAATCTGTTGAAGATAAACGACAAACAAATTCACGCATTTACAAAAGTTGACAATGACGAAGCTTGCCAGTATAAAATCATGGCTGATGCTTTGTTGAGTTCAATTAAATATTCCGATACAAATAAACAAGGGTTTATATTCTTCGAAACCGATAGTGATGCTGAAGGAATTGCAAAGTCATTATTTTTATTGAATGAGGGGACCAATTCGTCAAATATTCATAAATACCGTATCCTGAAAACATCAAATAGTCTGACAGAATTCAAGAGCAAATTCGATAATGTAGCTGATATTGCTGTTCCCAGGTGGAACGTGATAAAATTTATTGGAGCCTCCTACTTTCCAGAATTATGCAAAGGTAGGTTTTTTATATGACTCTTTATGATTATAATGACAATTCCATTATAATAACAATTTAATCATATCATGATAGATACTTATATTTCCTCCAATATTTGAAGAACTGACAAAACTGTAACAGCAAGTTCACATTATGTAACAATATAGAAGTTCGTGTCATTTAAATATATGTAAGCAATTTACATAGCAAAACTTGCTAGTGACTGTACAGCTTTTTGTTAAAAGTCCTAGACAAAACGAAACTCTAGAAGCTACTCTTGGGTGATTGATTGATGAGATATACATTAGTTCACTTACATACAACACATGTCTAATATACGAAACGTTCCACAAATAATCTACAATTGGATTGGTTTAATTATAATGACAACTTGGAGATCACGGAAAATAATAGTTTTTATTTCAATGAACTCCAAATGAAATACAGTAATCCTGATATTTTTATATAAAAACATCAGCAATCTATCAAGTTTCTAACTTGATCATGGTTCTTGGACTCACTTCTGTTCTTAATCATCTATACGTTCTAGACAGGTCACACGATACACAATCAATTTTAAAATAATACACGTAGATAAGTACACCTTTAGTAATTGATACATTACTTTGAATGTACTTATATTGTGTTTTAGGATAAATCTTGTCGGTTTGTATTTATGTGTTTAATATTACTTAAAACTTTATTTATTCAATAAATTTTACATGAACAGCATTTACACGCATTTCACAATATGGAAAATGAGGCTAAATTGGAAAACAAGTAAAACAATACATGAAATAATAAAGTTTTTATGAATGCGTTTATGATATGTAAGATAAAGTATCTTATAATTCTATTGTAGAATTGCCATATGTATCTTATATTAAATTGACATATTTTACCTGCAAAGACAAGTCAAAACAAGTACAAATGTTGCTGCAATGCAGCAATTCAGAAGCTCCGCGCAAAAAATGTGCTTATTACAGATACCTGACCAAATCATTCCTACGCACAGGTCATGTTATATTCAGATTAAGTACTATTGTAGATTTTTTCCGAATGTTTTGTAAACCATTTTTTGCATAATTATACTTATCTTATGCACTGTCCATAATTAAAAAGAGGGGAAAAATATTTAATATAAAAAATGCTTTCACTGATGCCTACCTGGTAAAAGGAAAGTAATTCCATTGAATACAAATAAGACTTACAAGACTTGTAAATGTTATGTGACATGACTGTACTGTGTTCTGTTTCAGTAACAGAAGATAGATGATAGAAATATCAAAGTCTGTTATAATTGTAACAAATATACAAATAGTAACAAAAGTAACTGATATTATAATATAGTAATAGTACATGCATATTTTTCATGTCAAATTTAAAAAAAATGCTTTCTTTCAATACTGAAAGTAGAACACACTCTGGAATGAAAAATGGGATGAATTTCCAAAAGACCAAATTCAGGATTTTTTTTGTTTGTTATACACGCGTTACATGGTGATACAGTATTTATCAATATAATAGAATACTGTTACCTGAATTTTAGGTAGGTATGAGGAAATTCACTAATATCATATTCGTGCGAGATAAAGATATGAAAGCTATTTGACATTGGTAATATATAAAAAAAACTATTGTTAATTAATTTTTAGGGAGATCAATATATATTTTTTGTTGAATTGCTTTAAAACCATTCATAAAAAACATTACACTTCATGTTCAAACTGCATATCAAAGTTTCTGTTGTTGTCATAATATCTATCTATAGCCTATGCTTAAGGTGATTCCGCTTTGTCAGCCATGTTTGTTTTAACTAAAGTCTGTCCAAAGTGAAAGTAGGCCAAAATTCATATAACAACAAAGCTCTTATTGTAAAATGATGAACCATTTGAAAATACACTTCCAGGTTTATATTTTAAGGACAATTATAAACAAAAATAAATCAATAATCAATTTTCTGCAAAAAAATAGCATTTGTTTGCACTAAAATAGACTTTAAACTGGATTTTGCCATTCATGAAATGTGCATAAAGATTTGCAACAGAATGTTTTTGGTCTGCAGAAATGCAGCCCATTCAAGGTAAATTTCTTATTGTTATCATTTTTATTTTTGTTTAAAATTGTCTTTAAAACATAGAATTGTAAGTGTAATTGCAAAAGGCTCATCATATAACAATGTGAGCTTTGTTTTCATATGAATTTTGGCCTACTTTCACTTTGCACAGACTTTGTGAAAATAAACTTGGCTGACAAAGCGGAATCACCTTAATGAGGGTCAATCCGCTCGTAAGGCTACAAAATGCAGCTTTCGCTGTCGAGTACGGACCCCCGAGCATGTCACCAGTCATACCATTATCACAAAGTGGTATGCTGTACCAATGACGCTAATGAAATGTAACCTTATATACTAAAGTTTAATTATTTCAAAACATCAATATATCAATAATTATCAAAAGCAAAATTGTTAAAATCTTTTGCCTGAAATTTTCTTTATATTGACAAATTCAATCACTAATAGTATACTTGATATGCTGTGTGTAAATCTATTTCAAAATGTAACAAATTATAATTTCATGTACTACTAAAAAAGGGAAAGAACAAATTTATAACCTAAGTGTCAAAAATCAAAACATGTATAGCTATTTATAGCTTTCAAATTTATGTAACAGCAGAACTGCCTTCCGGTTCTCATTCATTAATATGACATGCTGCGAATCACCGACGGGGAAACCAATATAGAAATCGAAAAGAGTTCTTGTCTGGTATTTACTTTTAACTGTTAATCGAAAGAATTTATTGCTCAAATCCGGGCCCATGGACAAAAAAAGTAAACACAAATAGCTCCGCGCCTGTGGGCGCGGAGCAATAAGTCTTCCAAGATTGTACCATGTTTAATGTTTGTTTAAATGCAATGCAGAACAGAACATAACATATCTTTATTAGCTCAAGTTACATACAATGTAACACATGAGTATGCATAACAGTAGTGAATATTTGTTAATTTAACACATGACATGGTTTTATTTAATAAATTTCTACACAGTACAATATTATTTTTAATGTATTTGGAAGAGGAAAATTAATAATTATCATTAGAGAATGAGAGATGAGAAAAGAAAAAAAACAAACAGCATAAAAAAGAGATTCGAATTAAAAATTAATAAAAAAAAGTGTGTTAGTTGATATATGAGTCATCCTACCGAAAGTTATATTAAATAATTTTAACTCATTTTTGCAATTTAAGTCGCTGCAACAGGGTATTGTTCAAATGGATTTAAGTGTTCTTCGAGCAAGATTTGTGTACCCTTGAATCAGATTTGTGACGGACAAAGACATTGTCCCTATGGCGACGACGAACTCCTTTGTGATTTCAAGTGCCCACAAAACTGTACCTGTGTCGGTTGGACAGCTGACTGTCGGGAGAGCGATTTCGATATGGAAAAACTTAGCATGTTGCCTTATCATACGCGATATTTAGATCTCAGTTATAATAAGAATGTTAGTGAAATCTTAGAGGATTCGTATTTATCCATGAACCAACTTGTAAGATTGAACTTGTCATACTCTGGTTTAATGGAACTATCAGGAAAAGCGTTCACTAATATTTACAATCTTAAGACACTTGATTTAAGTTATAATCTTTTTAGAATTATTCGCAGAAAGGTATTTCACGTTTTGCTACATTTGACATCTTTGCATTTACATGGCTGTTCTGAAATAACCACAATAGAAGAGGGTGCGTTCGAAGGTCTTATTAACATACGGAGTATACAATTAAAAGGTACAAAGATAACCAAAATATCCGCTTATACCTTTTCTGGTTTATATCTCAAACATCTAGACATTTCGAGTAGCAAGATCGCAGAAATTGCCGATTTCGCCTTCGATGATCTTTCTGTTGAGGAAATCGACTTTAGTAACAACGACATCAAACATTTAAATAGAAAGATATTTGCCGGTGTTCGTGATTTGAAAGAATTGAAGGCTTCTGCCTACAAATTTTGCTGCATCAGGCCAACATACCTACTTGAAGACGATTGTTACCCAAGGAAAGACGAGTTCTCGTCCTGTGAAGATTTAATGCGATTGTCAGGTTTGCAGACGATGCTTTGGTTGGTTGGTTTTTCCGCTCTGATCGGTAACTTCTTCTCTATCCTGTATAGACTTGTATATGACAGAGAGCGGCTGAAAATAGCATATGGAATTTTCGTAACGAATTTGGCTGCAGCAGATTTTCTGATGGGAATTTACCTTATCATCATCGCTATTGCAGATGCTGTTTACAGAAAGCGGTAATATAATATAGCAAAATAAATGTTTCGATAAATGGACATAATTATATTTTCTTAACAGGATTAAGTTATTGAGATGTTAACAACCACAATTATGATAGAATGCATAAATCTACTATATTTGTTTATTTTCAAGATTTCTTATAACATTAAATATTGATATATCAAGTGCTTTGTAGATACCTAATAGTTTTATTATTATTTATTACAGACCGGTGGGATATGGTCCATTTAGCTCTATTTTTATATTTAAACAGATGTTTTAAATACAGTTGTAAATGTTTGGTTATTTCTATCATAAATTTAGGGTAAATTCGTGTGTGTTTTTTTACAGGTACATATACGAGGACGAGAACTGGAGGGGAAGTGGATGGTGCACATTTGCTGGTGTCCTTTCCACAGTTTCATCTGAAGCCAGTGTCCTTTTTCTTTGCCTAATTACACTTGACAGACTTTTAGTTATAAAATTTCCTTTCGGTCAAATTAGATTTGATTTGCTTAAGGCACAATCATGCTCGATTTTTGCATGGATTTTTGCATTTGTTATAGCTCTGATACCAGTTGTTTACGAAGGCTATTTTCAAAATCAATTTTACTCCAGATCTGGGGTTTGCATTGCTCTACCATTGACGAGAGATCGATCGCCTGGCTGGATTTATTCCATATCAATTTTTGTTGGTTTAAATTTCATTACGTTTACGCTGGTTGCATTTGGTCAGATCTCCATTTTCATGGAGGTTAAGAAATCAAGTTCAAGTATGCAGAAAATGCACTCTGGAAGGAGGATGGATTTGATTGTTGCAAGAAATCTTCTTCTCGTCGTTACCACGGACTTTTTGTGTTGGTTTCCAATTGGTGTTATGGGTATGTAAACTGGCGATTTCGCTATATTGATGATTCAATCGTTTCTTTATACACAATGGTTACAAATTTAAGGGATTCATTAAGCTTCAGAAATGTTGTTTTTACTTTTACTTCACAAAAACGTTTTTGTCGTTGTGTTTCAAACAATCAGTACAGTTAGTATCATACAAATGTCACATTTAGTGTCATTTACTTCACGTGGTATATCAAAAGTTCTAAATTAATAGATACAAGACGATATAACACAATACTGCACTATGATTAATTTGAATATGTTTGAGGTAAAAAGTCATTAAAGTATAACACGTGCAATTGCATCTCTTTGAGTTAATATTTAGTATAATATTTACCTTAGTACATATGTATCTTAAAATAGGTATGATGGCACTGGATGGTCACGTGATCTCGGGTGATGTTTATGCATGGTCGGCCGTGTTTATTTTACCAATCAACTCTGCCCTGAATCCAATATTGTATACAGTGAGTGCCATTTTAGGAAAATCGGTAATTACTTTTTTTCTTCCTCCTTTATTAACTTTTGCAATTAGTGCGCTTTACTTTTAAAGCTATTTTGTATATGATAAATTTCGATGAAGATGCAAAGTCTCATACATGTTGCCGTTGTGATTGTTTTATTTGTATTCTTTTTAAGTACTCAATGTTTGTGTTTCTTTACAAAAATCAACCTGAAAAGATTTATTCGTTTACTTTAATTTTGCTGATGAGAAAACCCTTGTTAAGAATGATGAGTTTAGACAAAATGGTAGTTTATCATGGAGACTCATGTTTTATGCAATTAATTCAAAACTATAAAAGCAATGATAATAAAGAGCACACGGCCCTATGGGCCTATAAGTCAATTTGTAATGTTTGTTCAACCTTAAAATAATCAATTCAAAATTAATTACCCAATAATAAGTTTTCCTAAGTACATATATGGAGACGAACATTTTATGTCTTTAAACACTTTTGGCTATTATTTGACTATTGGCTTATACATGTATAATGGTTCTTATTGACCGAAGTCAGTAACCTAATGGGGCCTTTGGAAAATATAATCTGCAAACGGCAAGATATTTTCAAGCTGATAAGAGCAATTGATAAAGCAATATATGAATTTGTCAAAACAAAATGCTCACATTTTGTATATTCATTAAATATTTGTAACGTGCATTTCCTTACAGAACTTTAATCCTAGCTCGGAGGAACAGACTCGTTCAGAATTATCAAAAGGTTAGTTCGAATTTATCTAGATTACAAAAGAAAAAAGTTTCCCCTCTTGTACTTTTAAATAGTGTCTGTTGACCTGATAACCTGCACGGGAGATTTTGTATATACATTTGCAGTTCTAAATAAAATATAATGTTTGAAATTATATATCCAGTTTAATGCAAAGAAAAAATTCAAAGACTGATTTAATGCAATTATAACAAGTTCAAGTAACAGAGTGTTATCATATGTTCAAAAATGAATATGCGTTTAGTAGTTAAGTTCTTTTTATTTCAATAAGATTATTTTGTTTCTTTGTTAATACATGTAATATGTTCGTTTGCATTAATTTTCATCAATGCATCAGAACTTGGCAATTACATCAAGGAGTATCGAAGCATCAGCCGGAACTTCAGCGTTCGCGATGCCCTCAAACTTCAATACATATCTGTCGGGGAACTCGTAAACAGTAATATGACGGTGTCGGCCTCTGTCACTCTCAAATTAACATACGAATTGTTTCGTTCTCTTGATGTCTTTCATAGAGCTTTTCTGTTCATTGGAAACCTTGATAAGGATACAGTGTGCGTCAGGACCAGAAATGGGAAGGTATTTTGTTACTAATACTTTCAGTGTAAACCATCTTTTTACTTTGTTATAATAGCTCTTGTTACACAATGCCCATATTAGAAAAATCTTTTATCAGAAATACCGCTAACCTCAAAATATTTACTTCCTCACTAATTAATTTTCGATGTGTTAGACCTAAATGTAAGTATAAATGACACTGCTTGGTAAATAATTTCAATCGTGCACATGTATTTCGTGCAGATCTTGGCTAGTGATAAGTAAATGCATAACTTATTGCCAATAGTTTAACGTACATCAACTGACGATGGCTGCCAACTCTGTAGAACGTACAAAAACCCCGGCCGCTTTTTTGTTACTTTTTCAATCGTCATAGCTTAACTATATGAACTTAATTACATTGTTGACAGCTTCCTCCAACGTACACATATGGCTTATGATTAGAGTTTTTCTTATGCTTTGTTAGTTAAAATTGTACACATTTTATAGAGTATTGATATAGACTAAAGTATTATTTTCAGGTATTAGGAGATATCCTCATTAAAGTAGACACAAGAGCAGCGGCCAAGAATGAAGACCTACAAAATGATATCTTTCAAGCAGGACGCCTCATTTATATCATAGTTTACAAGATCATCAGACGAAATGAAAACATGTAATTGAAAATTAATTATCCCACTTATAACGTAGTGGTTCTTACGTTTAAAAATCAAACTTTTTAACGTAACTGTTTCGTTTATTACTGTTGTTTCAAATATCGATGTTTTGCTTTATTTTGTTTTATTTTTATTATAATAATTATTATTATTTTATGTATGTATTATTCTTAATATTAAGGGAATGCCATTAAATGATTCCCTGTAGTTTCTATTGTTAAACATTTTTAGAAGAATATGTATGCATGAAAATCAAGTCGAAAATTTTAACACTTTGGTAACATTCTTTGAGAAAAAATATACATACAAAGTTTGCATATTTACAAGAAATTTGTATTTTAAAAAATGTGTTACTTCTTTAAGGTTTTCGTCTGTGCATGAGCATGTGTGTTTCATGCATGTCAACGGCTCCCATAACACGACAGGCTAATTATAAATAAATGTATGATATGGTTAAATATTAAGAATCATTCGAATTTATGTTCGTTTTTCAGAGATAAATTATTATTTAATTATTTTTCTACTACAGTCAGTAAATACTTAAGTATATAGTTGTTTTTGTCTACCATGATTGCCTGTGTCTCATTTTCTGTAAAACAAACTGTTATTTCCATATTTATGGCCAAAAATGAACAATAAACATTTTGATAATTATGATTATGATATAAAGTGCCCTTTGGCAATTTTTTTATGCAAGAGAA